>NC_057813.1:198485521-198499889 GCF_018294505.1 Triticum aestivum
CGCCTCGCCGGAGCCCCAAGGCGCCGCCGCCGCCTCGCCCGGTCTCGCTCCCGATCGGATCGGGAGGAGGCGATGCCTCCAGCCGCCAATGCTCACGTGGGCCGGCCTGCTGTCCAGGGCCCATCGGCCGGCCCACCTCGCCCTCCACCGTCATGGGCCGAACCCAGGGTGAGCAGCCCGTCTAAACCCCGCCCCATGCGCGTTTTATTATTCGACGCATGTTCTGTTTTTTTCCGGAAAAACTGCAGTCCCTGAGATTTGACATATTGTGTGCATGTTAGTGATGCTGTAACTTTCTGTCAGTAGCTCCGTTTTGCGTGCATAATATATCAAAATGTTCGTCATGAGATGCTCTACATTTAATTCCATCGTACCATGCTTGTTTGAGTTCATCTTGATGCCTGAATCATCGTTGCAAGAGTGCTATATGATGTTAACTGCTGTCTGTTTATAGAACTTGTTGATTTGTCTTTTTCGTTGCATTTTGTGTGTGCATCCTATGAGCATGAGTCCTACATGAGTTTTATACTACATCATGCCATCTTTACAAGGCTGCCATCCATGTATTTATGTGAGTTGTGTACTGAGTGCATCGAGCTTGTTAAGTAGGGTACTTGCTGTTGTTGTTTTGCTAGGCTGAATCTATTATTTTGTGATGCTTTGTAAACCTGCTGCTACAAGTCATTCGATGCATAATCTGGAGATGTTCACTAAGGATGTTTTGTTATACATGTCATGCTCTATCCATCAATGCCCCTAGTTGCAATTATAGCCTGCTGTAGCTTGTTTTAATCTTGCTCCAAATTTGCTAAATAATATTGTTGTCAGCCTGTTAACATTAAGTTCAATGTTTCCATGATTGTTGTTAGTGATCCAAGCATGCTATGAACTTGCTCTTGCCATTCTTAGCTTCATAAACATGTCATCTTGATGTTGGTTGCCTTGCCATGCCATGTATTGCTCTGTAGTGAGTTGCACAAGCTCACCAACATGCCTACTTATTGTTGTTCCTGCCATGTATGAATCTGTCATATAACTTGCCATGTTTACATGGGTGCCATCATATCTTCTGATCCTTTTTGGCTCATGGTCAGTAAAGGACTTATGTTCTATGCAATTATTAGGTTCATGTCATGCCTTTGTTTGCCATGATAAGTTCCTGTAATATGCTGTTTGATAGCTCTAAACATTGGAACCTGATATTATTTCTGCAAAGTCTGAAACTGTTATTATTTGCAATCTTGCCATGTCTTTTTGAGCATGTTCTAGTGATTTCTGGAGATAGCTCAGTGTTCATGTTTTGTCATGCTTTACCTGTACATAATGTCCATGCCTTTTGTTTTCATATTATGGTACTGTTGCATGTCGTTTTGGTGCTTGCAATATGCCTAGTTGCTGTTTTGGACAGCTTGTCCTTTAAACTTGTATAGTGTGTGTGTTGAACCGTTGCTCCGTTTTGAGTGTGCTCTATATGAAACTTGCTTGTTTTTGCATGTAGTTTCATATTATTATGATGCATCCTTGTTTTGAGGTGTTTGCTTGATGTTTGGGTGCATTTTGCATCAATGCCATGTTTAACTTGTTTTGCTCATATCTTCTAGGCCGTAGCTCCGAACTAAATGAACTTTATATATAACTTGACTAGAATTTCGTGTAGATCCTCTTGGTGCATCTTAACTTGCTGGTTAACAACTTGAACATAAGGTTTATTCAGATCTGGACCAATTTCGAAATTTGCATACGAGGACTTACCAGATTTGTTATATGTTGTTCCCGGCCTCATTTAAACTTGCCTTGATGTGTTGCTCTTGTTTGCATCATCTCTTGCCCTGAGTAGCTTCATGTAGCTTTGTCATGCATCATACTTGGGTGAGCATCATGTCTTGTAAATGTGTGGTGTGTTTACCATGTTGTGTGCTTCTTCTCGATAGTTCCCGTTTCGTTGCGATCATGAGGATTCGTTCGTCTATGCTTGGTTCGTCTTCATGGCTTCATCTTCTTCATGGACTCGTTCTTCTTCCTTGCGGGATTTCAGGCAAGATGACCTCTACCCTGTATCTCACTACTATCATTGCTATGCTAGTTGCTTCGTTCTATCGCTTTGCTATGCTAATTGCTCTTCAAGCCCCCCCCCCCAATTGCCATGTCAGCCTCTAACCTTTTTCACCCTTCCTAGCAAACCGTTGCTTGGCTATGTTACCGCTTTGCTCAGCCCTCTTATAGCGTTGCTAGTTGCAGGTGAAGTTGAAAATTGCTCCATGGTGGACAGGATTATGTTGGGATATCACAATATCTCTTATTTAATTAATGCATCTATATACTTGGCAAAGGGTGGAAGACTCGGCCTTATGCCTGGTGTTTTGTTCCACTCTTGCCGCCCTAGTTTCCATCATATCGGTATTATGTTCCCGGATTTTGCGTCCCTAACGCGGTTGGGTGATTTATGGGACCCCCTCGACAGTTTGCTTTGAATAAAACTCCTCTAGCAAGGCCCAACCTTGGTTTTACCATTTGCCTCACCACCACCTACATTTCCCTTGGGAGTAATTAACCCTTGGGTCATCTTTAGTTTAGCCCCCCTCGGGCCAATGCTTGTCTAAGTGTTGGTCCAAACCGAGTAGACTACAGGGCCCCCTCGGGGAAACTCGAAGTCTGGTTTTACTCGTAGCATGTATCATCTGGTGTTGCCCTGAGAACGAGATATGTGCAGCTCCAATCGGGATTCTCGGTGCATCGGGCGGCTTTGCTGGTCTTGTTTTACCATTGTCGAAATGTTTTGTAAACTGGGATTCCGAGTCTGATCGGGTCTTCCTGGGAGAAGGAATATCCTTCGTTGATCGCGAGAGCTTATCATGGGCTAAGTTGGGACACCCCTGCAAGGTATAAACTTTCGAAAGCCATGCCCGCGGTTATGTGGCAGATGGGAATTTGTTAATGTCCAGTTGTAGATAACTTGACACCAGATCCGAATTAAAATGCATCAATCGCGTGTGTAGCCGTGATGGTCTCTTTTCGGCGGAGTCCCGGAAGTGAACACGGTTTTGGGTTATGGTTGACGTAAGTAGGAGTTCAGGATCACTTCTTGATCATTACTAGCTTCACGACCGTTCCTTTGCTTCTCTTCTCGCTCTTATTTGCGTATGTTAGCCACCATATCATGCTTAGTTGCTGCTGCAACCTCACCACTTTACCCCTTCCTTTCCCTTTAAGCTTTGCTAGTCTTGATACCCATGGTAATGGGATTGCTGAGTCCTCGTGGCTCACAGATTACTACAACAACAGTTGCAGTTACAGGTTGTGCGATGATCATGACGCGAGAGCGATGTTTGCTTGTTTTGCAGTTCTTCTTCCGCTTCTTCTTCGATCAGGGATAGGTTCCAGGTCGGCAGCCTGGGCTAGCAGGGTGGATGTCGTATGAGTTTCAGTTTGTGTTTCATCTGTAGTCGGATGTTGATCTTATGTATGATGATGTTGTATTCGTGTGGCATTATATGCCTTTTGTATGTATCCCCATCTATTATGTAATGTTGATGTAATGATATCTACCTTGCAAAAGCGTTTCAATATGCGGTTCTATCCTTGGTGGGACCTTCGAGTTTCTTTAGGATAGTATCGCATATTGGGCGTGACACCCCTCTCATGTGAAATGAAGCGGACTGGCTTCTATGCCACCTTTCTCATATGGTGCTCGCAGAGTGATGAATTCTTTGGCACCCCTTCAGATGTGGGTGGTGAAGAAAAAGAACTAATCTCTTATGCAGGGTTAGGTCTCCAGACGTGCTCAAAACGTCTGAAGAATTTGCTGTAGACCTGAATGTGCCTGAAAGGACGCAGGCTAATCATGAAGAAATGAATTTTCATTTCTCACGTCCTCATACTGATTTATCTATGTTGTTGCTTGATGAAATTGATCTGATGATATTGATGTCATATTCTTCACTGATGAAGTATATGAGTTCGTAAGTTGCACTAATTCATCTGCAGGATGATCAACCTAAAGCAAACGAGTGGGTCCTCGATAGTGGATGTATGAATCACATGACTGGTGACAAGAACCTATTGATGTATGCTCCTTTATCACTATCACATCTGAAGCATATCATCTTTGCAGACAAAGGCAAAAGTCAGGTATTGGGTCTAGGTAAGGTTGCGATCTCAAAGGATCGACACATGGACAAACTCATGCCTGTCGAGACCTTAGGATACAACCTTATGTCTGTCTCAATGCTTTGTGATCTCAATATGGTTGTTGTCTTTGGAAGATATCATTGTGTTGTGATCATTGAAGTTGACCATTCCAAAGTCTTCGAAGGCTTTAGGAGAGGAGACTTGTATATTGTTGATTTCTCTACAGGACCACAACCAGCCGTGTGCTTAGTTGCAAATGCTTCAGAAGGCTGGCTATGGCATCGACGACTTGGTCATGCTGGCATGAGGAATCTGCACACGCTTGTGAAGAAGAAGCATGTCATTGGCATTGAGAATGTAAAATTTCTCAAGGATCACTTATGCGGAGCTTGTGAAGCTGGAAAGATGACAAAGGCCAAGCATCCAGCGAAGACTATCATGACCACCACTCGACCATTTGAATTGCTTCACATGGATCTTTTTGGTCCTAACCATTATTCTGCAATTCTAAATGATGCAACTCAATATGGCTTTGTTATTGTTGATGATTATTCTCGTTACACATGGGTGCACATTGTCACTTACAAACATGAAGTGCAGGAAGTCTTCAAACGATTTTCCTCGAGGGCTTCAACCAACTTTGGTGTAAAGATCAAGCACATCAGAACTGACAATGGGACCGAGTTCAAGAATTCCGGTCTTGATGGCTATCTTGATGAACTTGGTATTACTCATGAGTTATCTACTCCTTATAATGCTCAGCAAAATGGCGTCATGGAGCGCAAGAACAGAACCCTCGCTGAAATGGCTCGCACTATGCTTGATGAATACAAAACGCCTCATCATTTCTGGATTGATGCAATTGATACTGCGTGCCACGTCATCAATAGGGTATATCTTCACAAATTCTTCAAGAAAACTGCTTATGAACTTCTCACTGACAAAAAGCCCAATGTGAGTTATTTCAAAGTCTTTGGTGCTAAATGTTGGATTAGAGATCGTCATCACACTTCAAAATGCTCACCGAAAGCACATGAAGGTTTTATGCTTGGTTATGGAAAGGACTCGCACACCTACAGAGTCTTCAACAGCGTTCTTCACAAAGTTGTTGAAACTGTAGATGTGTGGTTCGATGAAACTAATGGCTCGCAAAGAGAGCACCTACCTTCTGTGATAGATGAACCAGCACCTGAGGATTCTATCAAGTTCAAGGCTACTGAGGATGTCATTCCTACCGAAGAATCTGCTGAAGAATTCATTCCAGATCATGATGATCGCCGGGCTGGCGCACCTGAAGAAAATGGTGCTGAAGAAAATGCTCCTGAAGGGAATGCTGATCAAATTCCTCAAAGACAACCCGCTCATCCTCGCATTGCTAACGAAGTGCAAATCGAGAAGATCATTGATGACATTGAAGCACCAGGTCCTCTCACTCGCTCAAAATCTTCACATTAATCTAACTTTTGTGGGCACTTTGCTTTTGTCTCTATCTCAGAGCCCACTAAGGTAGATGAAGCATTTCTGGAGCCTGAGTGGATTCAGCTATGCAAGAAGAATTACATCAGTTCGAGCTCAACAACGGCTGGGAATTGGTCAAACGTCTAGATCCTCATAAGCACAACATCATTGGCACAAAATGGATCTACCGCAACAAGCAAGATGAAAATGGCCTTGTGGTGAGGAATAAGGCACGACTTGTAGCTCAAGGCTACACACAGGTTGAAGGAATTGATTTCGATGAAACTTTTGCACCTGTTGCTAGACTTGAGGCTATTCGCATATTACTTGCTTACGCTAACCATCATACTATCACTTTATATCAAATGGATGTGAAAAGTGCATTCCTCAATGGTAAGCTTGAGGAAGAAGTATATGTTGCTCAACCCCCAGGTTTTGAAGATCCAAAGGATCCCGACAAAGTCTTCAGACTCAACAAGGCCCTGTATGGCCTCAAGCAAGCCCCTCGGGCATGGTATGATACTTTGAAGGAATTCCTCATGAAGAAAGGCTTCAAACCCGGTTCACTCGACCCAACTCTTTTCACAAAATCTTCTGATGATGAATTGTTTGTGTGCCAAATATATGTTGATGATATTATCTTTGGTTGTACTGACCAACGTTATAGTGATGAATTTGCCTATATGATGAGTGAAGAATATCAAATGTCTATGATAGGAGAATTGAAATTCTTTTTAGGTCTTCAAATTCGTCAACAGCACAATGGCATATCCATATCTTAGGAGAAATACCTCAAAGATGTATTGAGGAAATTCAGCATGCAAGACTGCAAAGGGGTCAAAATTCCAATGCCCACAAATGGCCATCTATGCACTGATGAAAATGGTAAAGACTTCGATCAAAAGGTATACCGCTCCATGATTGGCTCTTTATTGTACCTATGTGCATCTAGGCCGGATATTATGCTTAGTGTTTGCATGTGTGCCCGATTTCAAGCTACACTGAAGGAATCACACCATAAGGCTGTGAAGCATATTCTTCGATATCTAGTTCACATACCAACACTTGGATTATGGTATCCCAAGGGCTCTTCATTTGATCTCGTTGGATATTCACACTCTGACTATGCTGGCGATCGCGTGGACCGCAAGTCAACATCAGGCACATGCCATTTCCTCAGACGATCTTTGGTCTGTTGGTCCTCGAAGAAATAGAACTGTGTATCACTCTTCACTGCAGAAGCTGAGTACATTGCTGCTGGTTCTTGCTGTGCTCAATTACTATGGATGAAGCAAACACTCAAGGACTATGGAATCAACGTGAAGAATGTGCCTCTCTACTGCGACAATGAGAGTGCTATCAAGATTTCTCGCAACCTAGTTCAGCATTCAAAGACAAAGCACATCCAGATTCGTCATCATTTTCTTCATGATCATGTGTTGAAGGGCGATTTCTCCATCAGCCACGCAAGCACTGAAGATCAGCTGGCCGATATCTTCAATAAGCCCTTGGATGAGAAGAGATTTAGCAAGTTGTGGTGTGAGCTAAATATCCTAGAATCTTCGAATGTTCTCTGAAATGGACACTCATCCTAACACTTATGTTGACTTGATGACTTAAATGCGCAACACACGAAGTAACGTTTTTATTCAATCAATGAAGACTAACCCTCTAAGTGTGAAGAAATTAATGAAGAAATTGACTCTCAGAACCCTACGACAATTGTACGCGGTGTCTGAAGTCAACTTTCTTATACGGTGGGTTACGCCACCACCAAAAGTTGAAAATCTTCAAATTTGAATTTTTCCTCAGTTTTTGAAATTCCTCAGTTTTTCAAATTCTTCAACTTGCAATATCTTTACTATTTCCGTCGTTTTTTCATTATATATATATGTGAGTTTATGTCCTCTATAGCATTCACTTATTGCTAATTCTTCAAGTTGACTTTTTCTGCTAAGTGAATGTGATTAGACCCTTCCCCCTCTATGCTAAACTCAACCTAATCTTTTCACAAATTCTTCATGTGCGTTCTAATTTGAAACTCATTCAAAATCTTCACTGTGTCCTTGACAGCTGAAGAAATTGCGAACAAAACTTTAACTAATCTTATCTGAATTTTTGGCTTTGCCGCTCAAACTGTTCCGCATCCATGACAATACTTATCTATTCACCAACGATCCTACATGATCGCCACCTCACAGTATGTGGGTGACACATGTCAAGCGAATAAGAAGGGCCAGGGGCATGTTCGTCCGAAATCTTCGGGCGTACAGTTTTTCACTCCCACTATAAATACCCCCTGCTTCTTCTTCACTTCGTTTTCACTCCGCTCGATCTCACTCCCACTCGAGCTTCCCAAACCCTAGCGCCGCCGCTACTTCATCATCGCTGGTGAGGAAGAGCTTCACTACCTCGACCTCGTCGTCGTCGTACTCGTGCCGGTTGCGGATTTCTTCACTCTGTCGCCGCCATAGCTGTCTTCCTCTGCCGAGTTAGGGTGTGGAAGATCTGAACGGACGAACTTCACATCTACACTTCTCAGTTCGTCGTGTTCTTCATCAAGGGGTAATTAAAAGTTACTTTTACTGCCCACTTTGATTCATGTGTTCTCTGGAAAATCTTCAAAGGTGTTTATTCTTCAAATCTTCACACACTAAACACCTCACATGTTATCCGTTCTTGATTCGTTTCTCTAAGTGATGATTTTCTTAACTATTCCTCAGTTGTGTGGATTTTCAATCTATACAACTCTGGAACCTAAGATTAAGAATGCTTAGTGAAATTCTTCAAGACACACCTGGTCAAACTCCTCAAACCTATTCTTTTTGAAAATCTTCTGAGAACGCATATGACCGCTCCAAATTCCTCGCAACTATACTCTGTTCACAGGTACACATGTACGCTGCTGAATCTCTAGGTTCTCATCAACTTAACTCATTTACAGCGTTCCTCGAAGAAAAGTTGCATACCTCTTCAGAAACTTCAGTTGTTCATATTCCTCAGCTGAAGAAAATGGGTGATGGTAAGAAGCCACAAAAGGGAGGAAAGAGGCCTGAGGTCAATACTGCGTTTGAAATCCCCGAGGACATTTATGCTGGATACTGCACTCCTGATGAGGCCAAGTTTGGCAAGGAGGACAAGAATCAGCGCAAGGTGCGCCTACAACGGATAGAGAGGAGATGGGCACGAGAAAGGATGGAGTACATGTATGTTACTCCCAAGTATATGAAGAAATTCGCGCTCAACCCTCCATGCTCAAGACCTCCATTGGCACCTGGCCAATGGAGGATCCCACCAGCCTCAAGCGCGGTGAGGACTATGCTGATGAATGGGCAAGGCGCCAGGCCAAACTGGCCAAACAAGCAAAGGAAGCTGTGAGGAAATTCAATGAAGACTCTACTGCTGCTGCTACCACTGTTGAGGCCTCTGCTAGTAAGCCTAGGAAGGCAATGCCTAAGAAGCCTGCACATAAGTCAAGTGCTTATCCTTCAATGCCCTCATGGCCAAGCTCCTGAGCAATGCCCTCAAGGCCAGAATCTTCAAAGCCCTCACGACAAATTCCTCAGTTTGCTCCTCCTCCAAAGTCCTCAGCTCCTCCGACAAAGTCTTCAGCTGCTCCGACCAAATCCTCGGCACCTGTGCATCTCGCCACGTGCCAAAGGACAACTGGCATCTCAATTGCCTCTGGAGCATCTGCAAGCTCCACTGTTGCACCAAGTTCTTCAGCTGGCCCCTCTCTGCTGAAGAAAAAGGCCACTATTGGACGAGGCCTTCGACCAAGCCCTCACAAGAAGCAGGTCGCCTTCCAAATTCCCTCTGATGACGATGAGGCTGATGATGAAGAACTTGTCGAAATCATCAGAGACAGGCAAGACAGGGCCGCTAGAGCCAAAGGCAGCAATGTGCCACTACTATTGGATCCAAAGTTGATCCTCGATTTCATTGACCTATGGCACAAGGACCCTAACACACCTTTGCCGGAGATGAACCTCACTCCTAGTCTGTTCTGACTCACTTCATTGAGGAAGAGAAGTGGAAATATGAACAAGGCAGAAAACTGAAGAAAGCGCAGTACAAGAAACAGCGCTACCTCGAGGACAATGTCCTCACTCTTACCCCTGAACAACTCATTGCTTTGCAAACTGAAATCAAGCAACTGAGTGATGATTTCAATCGGTACTATGCTGATTGGAAGGGAGCAAAGGTTTGGTTCGTGAATTTGACAAAGACATTTACTTCAACTGCTACTGCTACTGCTCCTGTGCACATTGAAATTCCTCAGGCTGAAGTATCTGCTCAGCCTACTGAAGAACATGCCAGTATCGCTGATGTTAGTCAGGCTGCTGAAGAAAATGAGAGTACCAGGGCTGATGACTATATTCCAGCCACTGAAGAAAATGCCAGGGCATCCACTAGTGGTGCGCCTGAAGAAAATGAAGAAGTCAGGGAAACTGCATCAATTGCGCCTAAAGAAACTGAACCCAAGTCCTCTGCACCTCTTGCTCCTACACCAGCTCCGATCCTTCCATCTGCATGAGATGTGAAGAAGACCAAGGCTGCAGAGCGTGCAGCGATGAAAAAGAGGAAGGCATCAGCTTCATCATATTCTTCAGCTCTGAAGAAAATGAAGCCTTTGACAAGTTCAACTGAAAATCCAATTGATGTCGTTCCTGTCTCTTACATGCCATCAAAGGACCTTGTTCCTTTTGGTGAAGATTATGTGATTCCCGAGGAATCCGAAGAAGAAACTTCTTTTGCTGCTTCAACAAAGCAGTTGGATGAAGAAATTGAAGTGGATAGAATCCCTTCAACCCCAGTCGTTTCCTCACCTATGCCTCAGTTCACTGCTGAAGAGGCAGGTGTTGAAGAAATGGAAGATGAGGATGTAGACATCGGCTGTACCACACCTGTACTAAATGATGACTTTTGGGAAAGTTAGCACCCCAACTCTCCGTTGTTCACTCCACTCCAAGCAATTCCTCAGTCCCCTGCAACTTCTGAAGTGCAAATGGGATCTGATGAACCTCGTGCAACCCCGTCCGTCCATGAAGAAATTCCAGCCACTAGTGCTGAAGAAACTGTGAATGAAGAATTGATGACCCAGGCTGCAGCTGCAGAAGAGCCTGAAATTCCTCAGCATGAGGAACCTAAGATTGTGATTCCTGAGGTGGTAATGCAGTTAACCGACACTCCTCAACCCAAGCCAAAGAATCCCTTCTGCAAAAAACCAAAATTCAAGGCTGATGATTTCTTCGGCGAGCGTGTATTCTTCACTGAATTCAACCCATATGACAATGCTCGTCTTAGAAGGAAGTGTTTCTGGACTGCCGGCCAGGCCAACTTCTATTCCTCAGTACTCTTCAACAAGGACAAAGTCTTCGACCACTAGCATATTCCTCACGTGGACATGGAACCAATGCATTGCTTCACACCAGTCCTTAGTATGATTCACGATGCAGGTCTGCTTAACTTTTGCACTGAACCGTTGACTGGAATGAAGAGCTAATTCTTCAGTTCTATGCAACGCTGCATATCACTGGTGAAGCTAATGACATCAACACTTGGGTGTCTCGATGACCGAAAACACTCATTACAAGGCACCATGTGACGCCCCGAGACCGACGCTCCAGAAGACTCCCAGCTATTCCGAGTTTCGCCGTGTGATTTATTTTTGTTTGTTGCATTTCATCATGTCATCTCTTGCATTGCATCATGCCATCATGCCATCATGCCATTTAATTTTTAAAACTCAACTAAATAAATTGTATGGATCTTCGATCCATTTAAATCGAGGGAAGGGTGACTTCTCTTTATAACATACCCTCCCGATATTTAGGGAGATATTATAAAATATTCCATTGTTTTGGAATCACCCATGAACCCACTTGCATATTAAATCCCTTGGCCTTTTCTTCTTCAAGTTTTGGCTCTCTAACCTTGCCAATAATTCTTTTGCCATTTTCCGGAGCTCCACCAAAAATCCGAACATTTTTGGACCTTCCTTTTATCAAGTCCTAGTTCAAACCCATTTGAATTAAATTCAAATGAGTTTGAATTTACATCTTTCAATCATGCCTCTTTCTATTTTTTTGGAACAAGTGTATTTTTGCGAGTTCGGGAAATAATCCCCATGTCCAAATTCTTTCCCTAAACCTCTCTTTCTTTTCTTTGTTTTCTCTGTTCTGTTTTATTATTCATTAGTGAGAGAAGAGAGCCCAGCAGCCTATCTAAGACGGCCCAAGGCCCAGCCGCCCCCACCAGCTCTAACCTAGGCCGATCGATCCCCATCTCTCGACTCGACTCTCTCTCCCTCGTCTCCTGCCTCAGCGCCGCAACCCCATCGTTCGACCCCCCCTTTCTCTCCTCGATCCCCATCTCCTTCCCCTGCTCGCGTCGCCAGAGAGGAGTGAGAGCCTCTCGCTCGATCCCGCACGCAGGATCCCTGCACCCGATCCCCTCGTCGCCTCCACCGCGCAGCCCTCAACCTTCCCTCCTCTCGAGCGCGCCTCCCATCGCGCCCGCCATGGCCCGCGAGGCCATCAGCATCCCCGCGTCCCCGCCGGCTCCCGTCACCCTGCCTCGATGCCCGCGCCTCCCGATCGATGCCGTCGCCGCTCCGGCCGACGAGGACCCCCCTTGTGCCGCCAAGAGGAGAGCTCCTCTTCCTTGCGCCCTGCTCCTTCCTCCAGGAGCTTCCCTGAGCTCCAGTAGCTCTTGCGTCGCCATTCCCGCGACGATGACCTCCCCTTCCTCTGGTCCTCCTCCTCACCTCGTGCCCGGCGCCAGCCATGGCCGCCTCGCTGTTGCTCCACCATGTTCGCCTCACTGCAGCTGCTCCCCTGCGTCGCTCAAGTCCCAGCAGCCCATTTGCCTGCTCGTCACCATTGACCCGGCAGGAGCTCCGCCTCCCTGCTTCACGTCAATGCCGAAGTCGCCCCTTCTTCCAGTCGCTATCCTCGCGAGCGGCTCTGTTCGGGAGGCTCCCCTCCAAATTCGTCAATGCCTTTGTTTGACCCGTGTTCGACTACAGTGCAAACGCCAAGTTCCCCTATGACCCCTCTACGGCTGCGGACTCGCCAAGTACCACGACATCGCTGGCCCTTCAAGTTCCACTATGTTTGCCATGTACATCTACACCAAGACCGGACCAACAAGTACCCCGACAACGTGTGTACCTCTACCGACGACCCCGGACATCTACGAAAAAACATGTACAACTACCATCGCCAAGACCGTCAAGTTCGACTACCGCCGACGTGTACAACTTCAGTCGCGAGAACGTCTACTTCCACTACGACACGAGTACAACTACTTCCACTACGACCCGTGAACGACTACTTCCTCTACATTGTACCGAACTCGAACTGCTCTGAAAATGCACTCTTCAAAGGTATAACCGCCGAGATGATGACCCGTGGACGAATGCATGTTGTCTGAGATGCTCGTGTTTGCACCGTGCCCGTTTGTCTTTGCACGTTCCTCGTTTTCCATGCCGCCGTCCTGTGGGAACCCGGAATCCGGGATCACCCCACCATCTTGCATGACCCGCTCACGTCACACTTCCTTTTGCACCGGTATCTCCATGAGCTACCGGAACCGATATGTTGCCGTGGCATCATTTTCGGATATGTTGCCGTGGCATCATTTTCGGATATGTTGCCGTGGCACCATTTTGTTTCGCCGCCGTGGCACCCTTTTCGTTCCGCCATGGTGACCAAAATGCTTCATAACATGCTCATGTCAACATTTTCATAAAATTGCATAAAACTTGAATATGTCATCCGCATCATGATAACAACATTTAAATGCTTAAAATTGTGTTTGCATTAAATTGCTAAATGACATATGGGGATTTCCGGAATTGTTGTTTGTTGTTTCCGGCCTCACTTAAACTTGCCTAAATAGTTAGTTTATTTATGCTTCACCTCTTGCCATGCTTAACAACATTTAATATTGTTTGGTAACTTAAACAAGAGAGAACTAAATATTTGAATGTGGTGTTCCGTCAATATGCAACTCGTTGCATATTGAGCTCCACTTAACTTGTAGTATTGTTTGTTGGACCTTGCCATGCCATGCCTCTTTAAACCGTACATGCATCATATTTGCTTGTGCATCATGCCATGATTATGCTTGTGTGTTTACCATGTTGTTTGCTTCTTTCCGGTTTTCTTCTCTCGTTAGCTTCGGTTTCGTTTCGAAGTTGTGAGGATTCGTTCAACTACGTTCGTTTGTCTTCTTCATGGACTCGTTCTTCTTCCTTGCGGGATTTCAGGCAAGATGACTATTACCCTCGATATCACTTCTATCTTTGCTTGCTAGTTGCTCCGTTCTATCGCTATGCGGTGCTACCTATCATTTGTTTACCATGCCTCCCAAATTGCCATGTCAGCCTCTAACCTTTTCACCCTTCCTAGCAAACCGTTGTTTGGCTATGTTACTGCTTTTGCTCAGCCCATCTTATAGCGTTGTTAGTTGCAGGTGAAGTTGAAGATTGCTTCATGATGGACAGGATTATGTTGGGATATCACAATATCTCTTATTTAATAATGCATCTATATACTTGGTAAAGGGTGGAAGACTCGGCCTTATGCCTGGTGTTTTGTTCCACTCTTGCTGCCTTAGATTCCATCATATCGGTATTATGTTCCCGGATTTTGCG
Source organism: Triticum aestivum (assembly GCF_018294505.1). Classification (NCBI taxonomy): domain Eukaryota; kingdom Viridiplantae; phylum Streptophyta; class Magnoliopsida; order Poales; family Poaceae; genus Triticum; species Triticum aestivum. Next base: position 198,499,770 of record NC_057813.1, read on the forward strand.
TTCCTTACGCGATTGGGTGATTTATGGGACCCTCTTGACAGTTTGCTTTGAATAAAACTCCTCCAGCAAGGCCCAACCTTGGTTTTACCATTTGCCTACCTAAGCCTTTTTCCCTTGGGT